>NC_057814.1:145048994-145072751 GCF_018294505.1 Triticum aestivum
TTACTAGTTGGATGTGGTGCCCATTACTAGTTAAACTAGTAATGGCGCACCACACCCACGGTGCGCCATTACTAACTTTGCCAGAAAATTTCACCGAATGCACCCCCCCTGTGGACCGCCTTTTCAGTTTTAGAAAAAATAAAAGAAAATTATGGAAATGTCAAAAAAAATAAAATAAAATAAGTTTCCCATGTAATATGTGGTCTAGTTGTTGGGAAAATTTACAAATATGAATTTCGACTTTATTTGCAAAATCTCTCTGGAATTTGTAAAATGGGCATAACTTTTGCATACGAACTCGGATTAAAAAGTTTTTTATATGAAAAATCATCTACTCGAAAAGATACATCCGAATTCAACTGGGGAACACCGTTGAACATTTTTAGAATCCCCAAAAACCTAATAGAAAAAAAGATACGGGACTTTTAAGATCTCGAGGGGGAAAATGGAAAAAAATTCAAACTTACTAGTGGCGCACCATTTGCTAGGTGCGCCACTAGTAACAAAAAAATAGTTTCAAATTTTTTTTTGGAAAAAATATTCAAAATTGGGTACGTAATATGAACGGAAGTTTGAAATATTTTTTCAAAATTTCATCACACTCATGAACATGAACGAAGTCCTAGACATCAACGAGGTTTAATAGGATTGATATGCTAGATATATCAACAAGTGCCTGTTAAGTGAGCTGGTGCTGGGGTTGGATAGAACTCTGAAGTTAAGCGTGCTTGGGCTGGAGTAGTGTGAGGATGGGTGACCTTTCAGGAAGTTTGACCACGGAGTGCGATTTGACTTGAGATTAAGCATATTGACCCGAGATTAAGCCATAGTGACCCGAGATTAAGAAAAAAATGAAAAAAAATTGAAAAAAAAATTCTGAAAAAAATTGAAAAAAAAATGTTAGTAATGGCGCACTTCTATGTGGTGCGCCATGGCGCACCGTGTGATGTACTAATGGCGCACTATTAGTAAAAATTCTAATGGCGTGATGCTAGTGGCGCACCTGTAGTGCGCCATTAGTAGGCAAAACAGGTGCGCCACTAGCAGGCCTTTTCCTAGTAGTCTAATATTCATAGATAAGCTGATCATAAATCCACAATTCATCAGAGCTCGGCAAACACACTGCAAAAGAGTATTACATTGAATAGATCTCCAAGGACATAGAGGAGAACTTTGTATTGAGAATCAACGAGAGAGAAGATGCCATCTAGCTACTAGCTATGGACCCGTAGGTCTGTGGTAAACTACTCACGCTTCATCGGAGAGGCAATGGTGTTGATGTAAAGCCCTCCGTGATCGAATCCCCCTCCGTCAGGACGCCAGAAAAGGCCCTAAGATGGGATCTCATGGATGCAGAAGGTTGCGGTGGTGGAAAAGTGGTTTCGTTGCTCCCCTGGATGTTTATGGGGTATAAGAGTATATATAGGAGGAAGATCTAGGTCAAGAGGTCATCGAGGGGCCCATCAGGTCGGGGGCGCGCCCTCCACCCTTGTGGCCGCCTTGAGGATCTTATGACTTGCACTCCAAGTCTCCTGGGTGTCTTTTGGTCAAAGAAAAATCATCGCGAAAGTTTTATTCTTTTTGGACTCCATTTGGTATTCATTTTCTGCGAAACTCTAAAACAAGGAAAAAACAGAAACTGGCACTGGGCTCTAGATTAATAGGTTAGCCCCAAAAATCATATAAAATAGCATATTAATACATATAAAACATCCTAAACAGATAATATAATAGCATAGAACAAGCAAAAATTATAGATATGTTGGAGACGTATCAAGCATCCCCAAGCTTAATTCCTGCTCGTCCTCGAGTAGGTAAATGATAAAAACAGAATTTTTGATATGGAATGCTACCTAACATATTTATCCATGTAATTCTCTTTATTGTGGCATGAATGTTCAGATCTGTAAGATTCAAAACAAAAGTTTAATATTAAAATAAAAACAATAATACTTCAAGCATACTAACAAAATAATTATGTCTTCTCAAAATAACATGGCCAAAGAAAGCTTGTCCCTACAAAATCATATAGTCTGGCTATGCTCCATCTTCATCACACAAAATATTAAAATCATGCAAAACCCCGATGACAGACCAAGCAATTGTTTCATATTTTTTATGTTCTCAAACTTTTTCAACTTTCAAGCAATACATGAGCGTGAGCCATGGACATAGCACTATAGGTGGAATAGACGGTGGTTGTGGAGAAGACAAAAAGAAGGAGATAGTCTCACATCAACTAGGCATATCAACGGGCTATGGAGATGCCCATTAATAGATATGAATGTGAGTGAGAAGGGATTGCCATGCAACGGATGCACTAGAGCTATAAGTTTATGAAAGCTCAAAAAGAAAACTAAGTGGGTGTGCATCCAACTTGCTTGCTCACGAAGACCTAGGTAATTTGAGGAAGCCCATCATTGGAATATATAAGCCAAGTTCTATAATGAAAAAATGTCACGACCGGTTTTTCAATAAAATAATTATTGAGAAACCAATCCCTGTTACGGACCAGTGAGGAAGAATTCCTTCTCACTGATAGACAATACATTGGGCACAGAAGAAAAATACCAGGAGTACTAAATATAATACAAAGTTGAGCAGAGACTGCCCAACAATTTATTACATACACGCCGATAAAACAATACGGCGGATAGGGTGGCAAACTTCTAACTCACGATAATAACGGTGGTGGAAATATCATCGCGAAGCGAGTGACATGATTCCAGAATACTACAACTCTTCGAGCGTCGGAGTGAGGCTCGAGAAGACTTATTGCGGGTGGCGGAAGCGTGAACGATACAAGTGACCAATATCCGGGATCGCGCAGGACTGACTGGGACTCCTCTAGGCGTCGGACGCGCTATCAAACTCTTCATCCAAGAGATCGCCTTCGTCAACATCTGGCCAAATCAACAAGCCAGGTGAGTACTATGAAAGTACTCGCAAGACAGTTCGGGCATAAGGTATAACAAATGCAAACATGAAACACATGAACAAGTTAACCAGTGCGATCAGACATAGAGATAATAAGTACTGGTGCCAAGCGAGGGTCTGAATGACGCCTCGAGCGAAAACTGCAGAATAGTAATGCGGGTGCCAAACGAGTGTCTGAAAGACTCCTCGAGCGGAAAATGCGGAATAAGAATACAGGTGCCAAACGAGTGTCTGAAAGACTCCTCGAGAGGAAAAATGCGGAATAAAAATACAGGTGCCAAACGAGTGTCTGAAAGACACCTCGAGAGGAAAATGCGGAATAAAAATACAGGTGCCAAACGAGTGTCTGAAAGACTCCTCGAGAGGAAAATGCGGAATAAAAATACAGGTGCCAAACGAGTGTCTGAAAGACTCCTCGAGAGGAAAATGTGGAATAAAAATACAGGTGCCAAACGAGTGTCTGAAAGACTCCTCGAGCGGAAAATGCAGAACAATAATGCCACAGTCGGGCGTCGGGGCGACACCACATAAAGGGCTTATAACAGAAAGTAAAGACAGTGCATGCCGCAGTCGGACGTCTGAGCGACATCACATAAAGGGCTTATATCGAAAGTGAGAAACGAGTACACGCCACAATCGGACGTCTGCCTGACGTCACATAAGGGGCTTATGTCACAACTCATTAATACAATAGCTCGGAGACATAAATTATCACAAGCATGAGACACAAAATAAAGTTAGTCCATCAACTGGAATAACAATAAATCTGAGATTTTACCGCTTGAGCTTGTTCACCGGGGGCAAGATTTTCACACGGATAGATTTGGATGTAAAGTCTACCTTGCTGATCACGGATCCCATGATTTGGAAAGAATTGACTCTGCAGAGTTTGTACTTAAACCACAGCCAACGGATTTCAGTAGTCACGGGGACTAGTTCCGTCTACGGTGTTCTGGAAGGAACACGTCTAACCAGTACACACCCAATTTAACCATCCAAAGCCAGGGATCACCCTCGGCAACATTCAGGAAAAACCCTGAGTCGGGGAGGCTACAACCTCGCGTAGCATGGGATCAAATTTCTATACGCGCGCTATAAGGGGGTGCCCCCCCTCTCGGTCCCAACCGGAAACACCCATGCCCCCTGACCGAATGACTGGCTTTAATCCTGGGCCAAGGTACCATCATCCCGGCCTCTCTGTTTGGTGTGTACACGGAAAGAGGTTACCAACTTACTAAACCGTATCCCTGGCAATGAGACATGTGGTAGCATGGAAAGGGGAAGGGACGATAACACGGCTCCAACCATGTTAACGTCGGAAAAGTCGGACGACACAAGGCTGGCATGCTACAACAGTACCACCTTGCTGCCCTTCATGTCACCACATGACTAGGCCACCTCTCATCAGAGGTCATCGCACCTTTGGAACATGCGGGAAAAGATCGATAACGTGGCTCCAACCACGTTAACGTTGAAGAGAGTCGGATGACGCAAGGCTGGCATGCTACAACAGTACCACCTTGCTGCCCTTCATGTCACTACATGATTAGGCCACCTCTCATCAGAGGTCATCGCAACTTCGGAACAACCGGGTCGTTGCCTTACAAGCAACGAGGTATTTACCGACACTCATATGCCACACACAAACTTTCACATGAACATGCAAAACATCTTCCATACCAAATGTTCAAACATGCTTGCCTGGTTCGGAGAAGTCGGAGTCTAGCTCGGCGAAGTTCGCGGCTCCGTCCCCTCTCCCGGAACCTACGGCAATCACGAAACGGGGTACTAACGTGAAAACCAACACATGCACAGAAACTTTGCCAAATATTTTTCAAATAAATCCCATAAAAACTAGACAAAATTTGGAGATTGGCAGAAAAAGAATCACTCAAAAATACCTTTTCATTAAAAAGTTATAAAGGTTTCTGTCCAGGGACCTTTCTGTAATGAAACAGAAAAGTTCCAGGGTTTTAACTGAGAAAACAGAAAACGCTTCGGCTGGGAATGCGTAAGCGCAAGGAGAAAACGTATTTTGCCCGAAGGCGCCAACAGAAAACGGTTCGGGGAAATGAAACAGAGGCTGACACGCGGGGCCCGCATGTCAGGTTTGAAAGCTCGCCGGCGCCCGAAGACGGCGGTGGACGCCGGCGTCGAACCACGGCGAGTTAGGAGAAACGGAGGGTACCAAGAGCTTCAGTGTCTTCTTCCGCGTCGGTGGGTGGTGGACTCGTCCAACGGGGAGCACCACGTCGACGGCGACACTATCTCCGGCGGACGGCGGTTCGGGTGAGGTTGGGGAACTCCGGTGGAGGGCTGCAAAGTACGAATTGAGGCGCGGGTCAGAACGGGTGATGCAAGGAGAAGCTACTGGCAAGAAAATGGGGGATGTGGAGCACACACGGGGGTGAATCGGGCTGGATCCCGTGGTGGATCGCGGCGGCCGGAGTCGAGGAAGGAGACCCCCTCGCGGCTCTTCCAGTGGTTGGGCGTGCTCTAGGGGAAGTGTAGGGCTGGTGGGTGCTCGAGTTGAAGCTCGGGGCCCCTATTTATAGGCAGATCGACGGGGTGGCCGTGAACGGAGAATCTCCAGCGAGCGATTACGGCGGAGCAGTGGGTTGGCAGGGGGTTTGAGCGGTCGAGCAGCATCAGTGGATGTTACGGGACTCGTTTTGCAGCTAAACGGAGCTGGCCCTGGCGTAATGGCGTCTGCCCACGGTGAGGTGACCGCACGGGCTCAACGGCGGCAGAGAGCGCGCTCCGCGCCCTGGGGTTCACGACGAGAGCGGCAGCGCATTCGGGGGAGTGGACGGCCACGCGGCGGGCTCCGGTGGTTTGGGCGGTGCTGGGTGGAGTCGGCGGCGCCGTGTCTCCCGCTGGCGTCCGCAAAGCCGCCGCCGGCGTCGGTCACGGGGCGGCGCACCTTCTGCTGCTCGTCGCCGACGCCCGCAAGATGCCAGGCACTCGTGCGGTGCAGGAACAAGTGGGCGAGGACGAGGAGCAAGGCGACGCGAGGGTACTGGCGAGATCGACGCCCGTTTCTGAAGAAAACGACAGCAGCCACTGCAGTGTTGTCTAAACGTAACTGAAACTTGACATGACCATGCACTGCAGGTGTTCGACAGTAGGTTTTGGTAAAGAGATAAATTTTTCTGGAGCTGTAACTTGGTGAGATGATCACTCAAAGCACCCAGGGGCTCCATGAATTTACTTGGAATTTTTGGAGAAGGTTTTGACTGAATTTCACCAAATTTGGCAAATCTGGTCCAAACTTGCATTTGATGTAGTTTGAAATTTTTGAACTAGAGACCAGTGGATCTTCATGGTTCTAGGTTGAGGGTTCAAAGGACTAGGAGGGGAAAGAAGTTTGGTGGTAAAAGTCCAAACAGAAAATGGAGTTCCTTTGTAAATCTCCAAGTGCTATAAGAGAAGACAGAAATTTATTTGAATAGAATTTGAATGGAAATGATCACATGAGGAGGTTCAACTTGCTGGATTTGATGCAAATCATGATCCAAAGGTGAGGGAAGGGTTAGGAGAGAGGATTTGCACTAATGCCATGGCAAGAAGGAATAGTTGAAAGTGGCAAAGGACTTTCCAAAAGCCATAGTGCATTCTCAAAAATGTTTCAAAGGTTATTTTCTCAAATGAAAAACATTTTGTCTTGAGTCCAATGAAAAGCAAGAACCTCCAAGACCAAAGGAGGATCTTGGGTGAATTCAAATAAAAATTTTGCCATAAAGAAAAATATTTGAGAGTGAGAGTTCTCTTGAAGAAAAAATTTTAAATCACTCCCTTCAAGTCAAATAAAATCTTTTGAAAAATCCAAATAAAAACTTGGGTGTCACAACACCTACCCCCTTAGGAAAAATCTCGTCCTCGAGATTTCTGCTGATCCTCAAATAGATATCGATACTCTGCTCGGAGGAAATCTTCCCTTTCCCATGTGGCTTCATCCTCAGTGTGGTTGCTCCACTGGACCCTGAAAAATTTTGTCGTTTTCTGACGGGTCCTCCGTTCAGACTCTTCTAAAATCTTTACTGGCCTTTCTCTGTAGGTGAGATCTGGTTGCATATCAATGTCCTCATGAGGTACATGTTTCTCCGGGTTACTCACACATTTCCTCAACTGCGAGACGTGGAATACGTCATGGACGTCTGACAGCTCCTTGGGTAGGTCTAGCTGGTAGGCTACCGTGCCTCTTCGTGCCTTCACACAAAATAGTCCAATAAATCTTGGGGCTAGCTTCCCCTTAATTTTGAACCGTTGCAGACCCCTCATAGGAGATACTCCGAGGTATACGGAATCACCAGGTTCAAAGCTGACCTCACGATGCTTCTGATCATAGTAGCTCTTTTGTCGGCTCTGTGCTGTCTTGAGTCTGTCCCTGATTTGTTTAACTTTTTCCTCGGCCTCCTTAAGCATATCTGGGCCGAAGATACGGCTGTCACCTGTTTCTGACCAATTCAATGGGATACGACACCTCCGTCCGTACAATGCTTCAAAGGATGCCATTTGCAAACTGGCTTGGTAACTGTTGTTGTACGCAAATTCGGCATACGGCAAACTCTCTTCCCAACTGGTTCCATAGGTGAGCACACAGGCTCTTAGCATATCCTCTAGGATTTGGTTTACACGTTCTGTTTGTCCATCTGTCTGAGGGTGGTATGCTGTACTGAAAGCTAGTTGCGTGCCCAGAGCTTGTTGTAGGTGATCCCAAAATTTGGAGACGAATTGGGTGCCTCGGTCTGATATTATAGTCTTTGGGACTCCGTGCAAGCAAACTATACGGGAGAGATAGAGTTTTTCCAGCCTTTGTGTGGAGTAGGTAGTCTTCACGGGAATGAAGTGAGCAACCTTGGTTAGTCGGTCTGTGATGACCCAGATGGCGTCATTTCCACGCTATGATCGGGGTAATCCGACAATGAAGTCCATTCCGATTTCATCCCATTTCCACTCCGGTATCCTGTTAGGCTGGAGTAGCCCTGCTGGCTTTTGGTGCTCGGCCTTGATGCGCTGACATGAATCGCAACAAGCAACGAATGTGGCTATATCTCTTTTCATACCGTGCCACCAAAATCTTTCCTGAATGTCCTTGTACATTTTGGTTCCCCCAGGATGTATCGAGTATGGAGCGGTGTGGCTCTCCGTCAAGATCTGTTGCTTGAGTTCCTCAATGTTAGGTACGCAAAGTCTGTCCCGGTACCATAATGTTCCTTCACTGTCCGTGACGAATTCTGAAGTCTTACTACGGTTCATTTTCTTCTTTATGCCTTCGATACTGGGATGTCCCTGTTGAGCCTTCTTGATTTGTTCCACTAGGGTGGGTTGTATCTCCAGGTTCGATATGGTGCCCTCAGAGACTAACATCATGTTGAGCCGAGTGAACTCTCGCTGAAACTCGGGCCTCAAGTTTGGCTGACCGTCATTGTCCGGGCTGGGGTTTCGGCTAAGGGCATCGGCCACTACATTTGCTTTTCCTGGGTGGTAGTGGATGCCGACGTCATAGTCTTTGACCAGTTCCAACCAGCGTCGTTGGCGTAAATTCAGCTCTGGTTGTGTGAAGATACATTTGAGGCTCTTATGGTCCGTATATATTTCACAGCGATTTCCCAACAGAAAGTGCTTCCACTCCTTGAGTGCATGTATAACTGCTGCTAGTTCCAAGTCATGTGTTGGGTAATTTTCCTCATGTTTTCGCAGCTGTCTGGAGGCATATGCGACAACTTTGCCATCCTGCATTAGCACACATCCGAGACCTTTTCGGGACGCGTCACAATACACCTCAAAGCTCTTGTGTATGTCTGGTACGGTTAAGACTGGTGCGGTTGTTAGCTTCTTCTTGAGTTCTTGGAAGCTCTGCTCACATGCTTCTGTCCATACGAATTTCTTGTCTTTCTTGAGTAGTTGGGTCATAGGCTTTGCCACAGTGGAGAATCCTTCAATAAATCTCCTGTAATATCCGGCCATTCCTAGGAAACTCCGCACATCTGTAACATTTGCGGGTGGCTTCCAGTCCAGTATGGCCTTGACCTTTTCTGGGTCTACGGCCACGCCTTCTTGGTTCAGTATATGGCCTAAGAAACCAACTTGTCTTAGCCAAAATTCGCATTTGCTAAACTTGGCGTACAACTGATGCTTCCTCAATTCTCCCAAAACCATTTTGAGGTGCTCAGCATGCTCTTCGGGTGTCCTCGAGTAAACCAGAATATCGTCAATGAATACCACCACAAATTTGTCCATGAATTTCATGAATACTTTGTTCATGAGGTGGACGAAATATGCGGGGGCGTTTGTTAGTCCAAACGGCATCACCGTAAACTCGTATAACCCATATCTGGAAGTGAATGCTGTCTTGGGGATATCCTCTGTTCGTACCTTCAATTGATGGTATCCTGATCTCAAATCAATCTTTGAAAATAATTTAGCTTGTGCGAGCTGGTCAAACAAATCATTTATCCGTGGCATCGGGTATTTGTTTTTGATGGTGACCATATTGAGGGCTCGATAGTCTATGCATAGTCTCAGTGTCCCATCCTTCTTCTTGGCGAACAATACGGGCGAACCCCATGGTGAGGAGCTGGCTCGTATAAACCCCTTGTCCAGTAATTCCTTTATCTGCTTCTTCAATTCCACCAATTCTGAGGGTGCCATTCTATACGGCTTCTTATAAATGGGAGCGGTGCCAGGTGCTAATTCAATGCTGAATTCGATCTCTCGGTTTGGTGGCATACCTGGTAGTTCTTCCGGGAACACATCAGGGAACTCGCATACCACTGGCACTTTTCTTAATTCTGCGATGTCCATCTTGTTCAGTTTTGGTTTCTGTGATCGTGGCCTTTCTTGAGCGGAAACTCTTATTGTCTTGCCGTGATGGTGAGTGAGAATCACTGTCCGATTGAAACAGTCGATGAATCCTTTGTTGGTGGTTAACCAGTCCATTCCTAAAATGACATCCAGTCCTTTACTTTCCAACACAATGAGATTCGCGTGGAATGGTAGTCCTTCGAACTCAATGACCACTCCCTGGCAGTAACCCTGAGCAATTTGCTTATTTCCGGGGGACTTGATGATCATAGATTTTTCCAAGGGGAGTATCGGAAAACCATGTTGCGAAACAAAACTCTTCGAAACGAACGAATGGGAAGCTCCAGAATCAAACAAAACCGTGGCAGGTACTGTGTTGACAGGAACGTACCGAGCACGATGTCTGGGGCATTCTGCGCTTCTTCCCTGGTCACATGGTTCAAGTGACCCTTCCTGTGGTTGTTGCTGGGATTGAAGTTGTTGCGCTTGGGGGCTGGATTGTTTCCACCATTGTTCGGCTTGGGTGCCGAGTCTCTTGGCTTCGGGCACTGTCTAGCATAATGCCCTTGTTGACCACAAGCATAGCAGGTGACCCCTGGACGGTATGTGAACTCCTTGTCTCTGGCATGAAATTGTCCGACGGGTCTTGGCTCAGTAGCCGTGGATCTCCTCGTGTCTGTCCTTGGGACCTCGTCTTGCCTCGGTTGCTGCGGGCAAGAGTCGTCTTGTCCCTCTTCCGCTTGCGGATATCTTCCAGACTACGGTGCTCATTCTCCAGGGTGATGGCCTTGTCCACCAGCGTCTTAAAATCCGGGAAGGTGTGTACAATCAGTTGGCATCTTAATGCTGGTGCCAGGCCGTCCAGGAATTTTTCCATCTTCTTGTTTTCTGTCATGTGCTCGTCGTAGGCATAATGAGACAGTTGGGTAAACTGGCCGTTGTATTCTGTGACGGTCATGCCTCTTTGCTTCAGGTCATCAAACTCTCTCTTCTTGATCTTTAGGATGCTCCTGGAAATGTGTGCCCCACGGAAGCCTTCCTTGAATTCTTCCCAGGTGATGTTGTGTTCCCTGGGGTGCATGTGTAGGAAGTTTTCCCACCATGATGCGGCTGCTCCAGTAAGGTAGTGTGGTGCATAAAGCACCTTCTCATGATCTGAGCATTGAGCGATAATCAGTTTCCTTTCAATCTCGCGAAGCCAATCATCGGCTTCCAGTGGCCTGTCGGTGTGAGCAAAAGTTGAGGGGCGAGTCTTCTGTAACTCAGATAACTTGGAATGTGGTTGATAGGGTTCACGGTGGTTTCCCATATTGATGACATGGTTCATCATCTCCTAGTGCTGTTGCTGGCTTTGCTCGAAGAGACGGCATACTTGAGATAGTGCCGCTTCGCTGTCCTGTTGGCTGGACTGACCCTGAGTGAAATTGTTGCTGGTCTGTGTTCCGTAAACCTCTTCTGGCTGATTGGGCATAGAGCGAGTCCAAGGGCGAGACATTTTTCCAGTCTGGGGTATCATTTGCAAAACCCATGAGAAAAACCGTGTAGCGCAGGAAAACCCTTGCAAAGGCAATAATCAAAAAGGCTTCAAGGTTTTTCAAGAAACACAAATGATTTTCACGGAGAAGAAGTGCTTAACACAAATCTTACATGCGAAAGAAAACACAAGATACAGTACTCAGGTTGTGCGTACACAATCCTGACATGTTATTAAAAACTAGCGTACTACTCCGGAAGGTAGCAAACACACCAATACAAACTAGCGTACAGATAAAAACAACACATCATACAAGCAGGCATAACACGCGGCTACTCGGTGCTCTCAGTCGGAGATGGTGAAGATCTCCTTCCCCTTGCCGAGGGCAAGGCTCAGCGGTCCAGGAGAATCAACCTCCTCCTCTCTAGCTGGTTCCTGGCGTGTGACGCTGCGCTGCGGTGATGGTGCGGGGGCGACTGGCGGTAGAGCGCGTGCGGCAGGCGGTGCGGCTCTGACTGGAGTAGGAGCGATGACTCGGTCGAACTCCTCAGTGGTAGGCAGACGGCGAGCAGTGGCCAAAACGGCCGGTGCATACGAGGCTGAAGACGAGACGAATGTCAGAGGCGGCGCCGTGTGGAGAAGCTCCTTCCTGCTGGCAGGACCGCCCCGGACTAAGTCCATGCGGGCAGCCACAAGATCATCTACGAGGTTGTCGAAAGACTCCTCCAGAGCCTTGAGATACTCCACAACCATCTCGATGGCTTCATCTCGCTCTCCCCGATGGCAGGCAAACGCATAGTGGCCGGTGTAAGGCACATGGCATGGGAGGTAGCGGTAGCGACGAGTCTTCATCGTAGGAAGGATGTCCCGAAGGCGAGCTATCGCCTCACGGGCAGCCATCTGCATGGCATGCCTCTCCGTAGGCATGGCCCTTCCCGTAAAACGGAAATGGCGAGCAGCAGATCGTCCTCCCCTGAATTGCACCATAGCCTGGTGCATAGACACGTCGTCACTGAGCTTGTGCTGATAGAGTGTGAACTCCGGGCGAGCTGCTGGCCCGATCGCGAGCTTGGTGATGGAGACGAGGAGCTTGACAAACCCCTCGGGCACGTTGGTGAACACTCGATTCTCACAGCTGCTGCCAGCCATCTACAAAAGTAGGCAAAAATTCTGAGTAGTCATGTCATAAATTTTATGATGACCAACAGAAAATAGCTACAATTGTGAAATGCTGAAGAAGCACAAAAGACGCTAATCACTGATTAGCGGTCGCACCTAGTGGCTTCCTACAGTCAGCCTGGCTCTGATACCAAGCTTGTCACGACCGGTTTTTCAATAAAATAATTATTGAGAAACCAATCCCTGTTACGGACCAGCGAGGAAGAATTCCTTCTCACTGATAGACAATACATTGGTCACAGAAGAAAAATACCAGGAGTACTAAATATAATACAAAGTTGAGCAGAGACTGCCCAACAATTTATTACATACACGCCAATAAAACAATACGGCGGATAGGGTGGCAAACTTCTAACTCACGATAATAATGGTGGTGGAAATATCATCGCGAAGCGAGTGACATGATTCCAGAATACTACAACTCTTCGAGCGTCGGAGTGAGGCTCGAGAAGACTTATTGCGGGTGGCGGAAGCGTGAACGATACAAGTGACCAATATCCGGGATCGCGCAGGACTGACTGGGACTCCTCTAGGCGTCGGACGCGCTATCAAACTCTTCATCCAAGAGATCGCCTTCGTCAACATCTGGCCAAATCAACAAGCCAGGTGAGTACTATGAAAGTACTCGCAAGACAGTTCGGACATAAGGTATAACAAATGCAAACATGAAACACATGAACAAGTTAACCAGTGCGATCAGACATAGAGATAATGAGTACTGGGTGCCAAGCGAGGGTCTGAATGACGCCACGAGCGGAAACTACAGAATAGTAATGCGGGTGCCAAACGAGTGTCTGAAAGACTCCTCGAGCGGAAAATGCGGAATAAGAATACAGGTGCCAAACGAGTGTCTGAAAGACTCCTCGAGAGGAAAAATGCGAAATAAAAATACAGGTGCCAAACGAGTGTCTGAAAGACTCCTCGAGGGGAAAATGCGGAATAAAAATACAGGTGCCAAACGAGTGTCTGAAAGACTCCTCGAGAGGAAAATGCGGAATAAAAATACAGGTGCCAAACGAGTGTCTGAAAGACTCCTCGAGAGGAAAATGCCGAATAAAAATACAGGTGCCAAACGAGTGTCTGAAAGACTCCTCGAGCGGAAAATGCAGAACAATAATGCCACAGTCGGGCGTCGGGGCGACACCACATAAAGGGCTTATAACAGAAAGTAAAGACAGAGCATGCCGCAGTCGGACGTCTGAGCGACATCACATAAAGGGCTTATATCGAAAGTGAGAAACGAGTACACGCCACAATCGGACGTCTGCGCGACGTCACATAAAGGGCTTATGTCACAACTCATTAATACAATAGCTCGGAGACATAAATTATCACAAGCATGAGACACAAAATAAAGTTAGTCCATCAACTGGAATAACAATAAATCTGAGGTTTTACCGCTTGAGCTTGTTCACCGGGGGCAATATTTTCACACGGATAGATTTGGATGTAAAGTCTACCTTACTGATCACGGATACGATGATTTGGAAAGAATTGACTCTGCAGAGTTTGTACTTAAACCACAGCCAACGGATTTCAGTAGTCACGGGGACTAGTTCCGTCTACGGTGTTCTGGAAGGAACACGTCTAACCAGTACACACCCAATTTAACCATCCGAAGCCAGGGATCACCCTCGGCAACATTCAGGAAAAACCCTGAGTCGGGGAGGCTACAACCTCGCGTAGCATGGGATCAAATTTCTATACGCGCGCTATAAGGGGGTGCCCCCCCTCTCGGTCCCAACCGGAAACACCCATGCCCCCTGACCGAATGACTGGCTTTAATCCTGGGCCAAGGTACCATCATCCCGGCCTCTCTGTTTGGTGTGTACACGGAAAGAGGTTACCAACTTACTAAACCGTATCCCTGGCAATGAGACATGTGGTAGCACGGAAAGGGGAAGGGACGATAACACGGCTCCAACCATGTTAACGTCGGAAAAGTCGGACGACACAAGGCTAGCATGCTACAACAGTACCACCTTGCTGCCCTTCATGTCACCACATGACTAGGCCACCTCTCATCAGAGGTCATCGCACCTTTGGAACATGCGGGAAAAGATCGATAACGTGGCTCCAACCACGTTAACGTTGAAGAGAGTCGGATGACGCAAGGCTGGCATGCTACAACAGTACCACCTTGCTGCCCTTCATGTCACTACATGATTAGGCCACCTCTCATCAGAGGTCATCGCAACTTCGGAACAACCGGGTCGTTGCCTTACAAGCAACGAGGTATTTACCGACACTCATATGCCACACACAAACTTTCATATGAACATGCAAAACATCTGCCATATCAAATGTTCAAACATGCTTGCCTGGTTCGGAGAAGTCGGAGTCTAGCTCGGCGAAGTTCGCGGCTCCGTCCCCTCTCCCGGAACCTACGGCAATCACGAAACGGGGTACTAACGTGAAAACCAACACATGCACAGAAACTTTGCCAAATATTTTTCAAATAAATCCCATAAAAAACTAGACAAAATTTGGAGATTGGCAGAAAAAGAATCACTCAAAAATACCTTTTCATTAAAAAGTTATAAAGGTTTCTGTCCAAGGACCTTTCTGTAATGAAACAGAAAAGTTCCAGGGTTTTAACTGAGAAAACAGAAAACGCTTCGGCTGGGAATGCGTAAGCGCAAGGAGAAAACGTATTTTGCCCGAAGGCGCCAACAGAAAACGGTTCGGGAAAATAAAACAGAGGCTGACACGCGGGGCCCGCATGTCAGGTTTGAAAGCTCGCCGGCGCCCGAAGACGGCGGTGGACGCCGGCGTCGAACCACGGCGAGTTAGGAGAAACGGAGGGTACCAAGAGCTTCAGTGTCTTCTTCCGCGTCGGTGGGTGGGGTGGACTCGTCCAACGGGGAGCACCACGTCGACGGCGACACTATCTCCGGCGGACGGCGGTTCGGGTGAGGTTGGGGAACTCCGGTGGAGGGCTGCAAAGTACGAATTGAGGCGCGGGTCAGAACGGGTGATGCAAGGAGAAGCTACTGGCAAGAGAATGGGGGCTGTGGAGCACACACGGGGGCGAATCGGGCTGGATCCCGTGGCGGATCGCGGCGGCTGGAGTCGAGGAAGGAGACCCCCTCGCGGCTCTTCCAGTGGCTGGGCGTGCTCTAGGGGAAGTGTAGGGCTGGTGGGTGCTCGAGTTGAAGCTCGGGGCCCCTATTTATAGGCAGATCGGCGGGGTGGCCTTGAACGGAGAATCTCCGGCGAGCGATTACGGCGGAGCAGTGGGTTGGCAGGGGGTTTGAGCGGTCGAGCAGCATCAGTGGATGTTACGGGACTCGTTTTGCAGCTAAACGGAGCTGGCCCTGGCGTAATGGCGTCTGCCCACGGTGAGGTGACCGCACGGGCTCAACGGCGGCAGAGAGCGCGCTCCGCGCCCTGGGTTTCACGACGAGAGCGGCAGCGCATTCGGGGGAGTGGACGGCCACGCGGCGGGCTCCGGCGGTTTGGGCGGCGCTGGGTGGAGTCGGCGGCGTCGTGTCTCCCGCTGGCGTCCGCAAAGCCGCCGCCGGCGTCGGTCACGGGGCGGCGCACCTTCTGCTGCTCGTCGCCGACGCCCGCAAGATGCCAGGCACTCGTGCGGTGCAGGAACAAGTGGGCGAGGACGAGGAGCAAGGCGACGCGAGGGTACTGGCGAGATCGACGCTCGTTTCTGAAGAAAACGACAGCAGCCACTGAAGTGTTGTCTGAACTTAACTGAAACTTGACATGACCATGCACGGCAGGTGTTCGACAGTAGGTTTTGGTAAAGAGATAATTTTTTCTGGAGCTGTAACTTGGTGAGATGATCACTCAAAGCACCCAGGGGCTGCATGAATTTACTTGGAATTTTTGGGGAAGGTTTTGAATGAATTTCACCAAATTTGGCAAATCTGGTACAAACTTGCATTTGATGTAGTTTGAAATTTTTGACCTGGAGACCAGTGGATCTTCATGGTTCTAGGTTGAGGGTTCAAAGGACTAGGAGGGGAAAGAAGTTTGGTGGTAAAAGTCCAAACAGAAAATGGAGTTCCTTTGTAAATCTCCAAGTGCTATAAGAGAAGACAGAAATTTATTTGAATAGAATTTGAATGGAAATGATCACATGAGGAGGTTCAACTTGCTGGATTTGATGCAAATCATGATCCAAAGGTGAGGGAAGGGTTAGGAGAGAGGATTTGCACTAATGCCATGGCAAGAAGGAATAGTTGAAAGTGGCAAAGGACTTTCCAAAAGCCATAGTGCATTCTCAAAAATATTTCAAAGGTTATTTTCTCAAATGGAAAACATTTTGTCTTGAGTCCAATGAAAAGCAAGAACCTCCATGACCAAAGGAGGATCTTGGGTGAATTCAAATAAAATTTTTTCCATAAAGAAAAATATTTGAGAGTGAGAGTTCTCTTGAAGAAATTTTTTTAAATCACTCCCTTCAAGTCAAATAAAATCTTTTGAAAAATCCAAATAAAAACTTGGGTGTCACAAAAAATACCACTAGTATATGAAAGTGATATCGTAGGAGACTCTCTATCAAGAAGATCATGGTGCTACTTTGAAGCACAAGTGTGGCAAAAAGGATAGTAACATTGTCCCTTCTCTCTTTTCTCTTAATTTTATCTGCCCTCTTTCATTTTTTTTGGCCTCTTTTTTTTCATCCGTAGTCTCATCCCGACTTTTGGGGGAATCATAGTCTCCATCATCCTTTCCTCACATGGGACAATGCTCTAATAATGAAGATCATCACACTTTTATTTACTTACAACTCAAAATTTACAACTCGATGCTAGAACAAGATATGACTTTATATGAATGCCTCCGTCGGTGTACCGAGATGTGCAATGAATCAAGAGTGACATGTATAAAAAAATATGATGAACGGTGGCTTTGCCACAAATACGATGTCAACTACATGATCATGCACTAGTAAAAAAATACACTTCCGTGATGATACGTGTTTGTCACAGTAGGTCGCGTTTTTTGTCATGCATGTACATCCATGACGATTTTATGACAGAATCAAGATAGTCATACCTGTGCTGTCGTAGAAGTGTTCCATGACATTACCAAAATTATCATCACGGAAGTGTCCACTTTCATGACGATAAATCGCGCGTCACAGAAGTGCTTTCGTCAAGGGTGACCGACACGTGGCATCCACCGTAACGGAACATCGTTAAGCTATCGGGTCGGGTTTTGGATCCGATAACCCGTTAACAGCCCCGACCAATGGGAAATTTCCACGTGTAAAATTCTTATTGGCCGGACGAAACACGTGTCAGCTCGTTAGTGGGTCAGATAGGCGCCTATGATATGTCGACACGTGCCACGGCCCACCACTGGCCAATTTAGCTTACAAAGCCGGCCCGTTTGACTTGGTCAAAAGTTAACGGGCTGGCCCATGAAAAGCATGTTAATGGTCTGTTTGCAAATAGCCCATTTTACGGCCCGTTAGGCCCTAAAGGAAATCGGCCCAACAACGTCATGTGGGCCGTCGAATATAACACCAGCCCATTTCACTTTCGGCCATGTATGGCCCACGACGTATTTCGGCCCATATGAGGCCTTCGTATCTTTCGGCCCTTTATAGGCCCACGGTGACTCTAGCCCATAATGAACAGTAATTTTCTTTATACCCGTTAACGGCCCGTGATTTACATGGGCCGTTTCCAGCCCGTCTTAGCTTTCGGCCTATTGACGGCCCATACGTTCTTGGGCTCCTTTTTGGCCCTTGATTACTTCCGGCGCGTTACTGGCCTGTTCCCCTAATGGGCCAAATTCGGCCCATGGCAAGAGTCGGCCCGTTACTGGCCTGTTACCCTAATGGGCCAAATTCGGCCCATGGCAAGAGTCGCCCCATTTCTGGCCTGTTAACCCGTTGCGCCGTTTCCAGCCCGTCCTATATTCTGGCCCATTAGTGACCCGTTATGCCTGTGACAGAATTAAGCCTTTGCTGTCCTACGGCCTGTTAACGTGCTGGGCCGATACCAATTACGCCCGATTATGGCCCATGTAGACCCATTTATCCGACGGCCCGAGGCCCACCGATTACAGGCCCATTTATCGACGGCCCGTAGGAGACCCATGGATCCTACGGCCCGTATATGGCCCATGGTAGTTGCGTCCACTAGCAAACCAGGGAAAAAGAAGACTAGGAAATAAATAAGGCCGAAACTAACGCTAGCCTATTAAGGCGATTGCACAGATTACATCCACTCGGCATCAAAGATCGCCACCAGTGCAAATATAGGGAACACCCTACACTATACAAAAATGGCTTGTTGTTTTCTTCAGCCGGTGGCTGCACGTTAAGAATAAATTTTGTATCGCACCAAAACAAATTACAACTATATAGCAAAAGGAAGGTTGGCATAAAACTTAACAGTCTAGCAGATAAATGCACCACCAGAAGTTCATAAGCTCAGTTCATTTGACCTGACTGTTATGTTTTCATGCTGTATTGTCTGATGGAGCACCATAACCCTCGCCTTCATTTCCCCTAGGCTCCTGAACAACATAGCAAATGTCTGATAGTCTGGTTTCAAAACCAAGTATATCTTGACGACATTGAGCAATGTTTCTCCTTGTTTCACAAAGGGTCTCTGTTAGGGAATGGACTTGTGTCTGGAGCGCAGATACAACATTGATTTGAGCTTGCATATCTTGATCATGAGGCAGTTTGGATGATATTGCCTTAACAACCAACCCAATATTACGCAGGAATGTGCTTTTGGCACTGTTAGTGGACAGGTACTGACCCACTGCAGCAAGAGCTGACATTGCGGTTATAGTTGCCTCGCCACCTTCAGAAGGTGGCGGTTCCACCATTTTTTCCATAGCTCGCTGAAAAGTTGAGGTTTTACATTAGTAGTACCAGAGCAGAAGATATTAAGGAGGCAGCAATACCAAAGAAAATAGCTTCGGTCTATATACATAACTTATTCTGGTGAACCCATGTAAAATATTATTGTATTTTATTGCAAAGTACATAATAAAACCAGGTTCCAAACATATGACCATGTACCATCGCTAATGTATTGTCTATTTCTTCACATTGTATTGAGGGCTAAGGATAAAGAGACGAAGTTTATAATACGGTAAGCATAGTATGACATCATTCATATCACAAAACAACTGAGAACAGACAAACATGCAATTGTAACGTTGTGTGGGCAAGTCTAGCACGGAACTAGATTACAGGTCAAGATCAAAGGAACATCACTCCTCTCTTTTAAACCTTGTAAGGTGCAATGATACACTAAGACAATTGTGTATAAAATTGAAAAGAGTAATAGACATTGGCTGCAAAACATGCAGTTCAAGGCACAAGTCAGAGTAAGTAGTAGTTAAAAGGCATGAGGATTAAGGACTTACAACAGCGGCTTTGACTGGTGTAGTCATGCCCTTCTTCTTGCTGGTGTGACAGTCCTTGAAGATTTCCACAGCATTTGGTTCAGGTACTTTTTGGTCCTTGCGGGCTTTCCTCTGCATTTCGAATAAGTCAATATAGATCTGATAATATGGTACAGCGAAAAGAGTGAAACAGCAGCTAATTACAAGAGCCTCGCAGTGTGCAATATAGCTACGAGATCCTGTCGTCTGTTGGAATTTCACTTTCGTACGGTTGGCCTTGTTCTTTGAACAGTTCACCTACAAGAAGATAGATTTGTGTGGCACATGCGTAAATAGGACTTCAACATGTGATCTGATCACATATATATAATGTACCTGATACTTCAGATCAGACCAGTGTTTAACAAGGCCCCTCCAGTCTTCATCCGATATATTTTCCACTGGAGATGTTTGGGAAAGTTCACTGTTAGCCTTGCCTTCAAAGTTAGTTTTCCTCAAGTTATACCGATACTGTCGTAGAGCAGACTTGAAACATGGGTGCAAGCTTGTCTGGTTGCATCATCTTGGCTATCCAACTTGAACCTCATCTGTTGAAAATTATGGGAGTCTCATTATCAGCAACCTAGAAAGTATGGGACAGAGCAAGACGATATTAGTAGTTTCCATACATAACCATACTTACAGATAAATGGTCGAGGAAGGTGTTGAACTGGGTTTCGTCTTTGTCATTCCTGTACTGAATCCATGTTGGAAGGATACGTACATGACACCTAACGGCAACCGCTGCCTCTGATACTAACTTGGCTGACTCTGTAGCATCACGTGGCCTTTTTAAACCTGCCTCAAAATGGATCTCCATTCTTCCTCCTCTAGAGTTAGTTAACCTATCGAGCATTATCCCTGATGTTTGCTTCCTCTTGCGCCTAGGTGCTAGTCCAACAACGAACATAGGAAGTGTTAGTGTACATCAAACTGTGAGACTACATATAAAGAAGCATGAAACTGTAACTTGACTCCAGCAACTACCTTCTTGCTGTTGAAGCTCACAAGGTTCATCTAATATTGCCAACTCGTCTTGTGTCAAGAGTGCATGGGAAGTAGTGTCAGGTGGAAAGGGAGCTTGGGAACGTGCTGCTAGCTCAGTTGATGCACGAGTAAGTCGTGCAGCTGGTAGTACTGTGGTAGGTGTTGCAAGAACTAGGGTTGTCTCTGCTTGTTTGGTGGCAGCTATTTGTGTCTGTTTGGCTTTTTTTGCAGCTCGTGTAGCATGGGATGCCGTGTTTGTAGAATTTTCCGCTGGACTTTGACCTTCTATTACACCATCAGTTACAGCAAAATCTGCAGGATTCATCCGCCTCTCATTCCCTGCCATTCTGTGTTTCTTCCTCTTTCTCTGTGCCATGTTAAGTCAAGCCGACAAGAAAAACGAATAACAATTTAGTTCTTCAGAACAAATTGATGCGTGATGCAGACGAACTGAACTTTGATGTTAGACAACCACATGATAGGAGGATGTAATATGTATGAAAAACAGGACGGAAGAGATAACCAGAACTATGATGTGTAAACTAAGAAGAAGACATTTCACCAAATTAGAAGCAATGCAATGGAAGGTAGACACCATATGAAAGATGCTACAAATATCACTCTGCCAAGTTAACAGTGTCTCGTCATCAATGGCATTTAAACAAATGTGAAGCAGTACAAGAAATAAATCATATGCAAGATGCAAACAACATCACACTACCATATTAGAGGTCTCTCGTCATTAGTGCCATTGCATATTCACAGCATTGCATATTCACAGCATTGCATATTCACAGCTTATGATGTGTAAACTAAGGAGAAGGCATTTCAACAAATTAGAAGCAATGAAAGCTAGACACCATATGAAAGATGCAACGAATATCACTCTACCAAGTTAAAACTGTCTCGTCATAAGTGCCATTTCAACAAATTAGTAGTACAAGCTAGAAAAGAATGTGAGATGTAACCTATATCACACTCCGAAGTCAAGTGTGTCTTTTGATAAGTGATTGTTGCAGGTTACACAACAGTAGTAATTTGAATGTAAGAACATGGTGTGATAGACATATATTGTATGTTCTAGAAACAGGAACACGTGTCTTATTCAAGTATAATGTGTAAAGTAAGCAGATGGAATTCAACAAAATTAGAAGCAATACAAGCTAGACATCACACATAACATGCAACCACATATAACATTGCCAAGTTAGAGGGAGCACCAGTGATGCTGCACTAGGGGAGACGTGCTCATCATAAACACAGCTTTGTTGAGTGTCTATGCATGTGTTGTCTTGGAAATCATCTTGGGGGTGTGGAGGAGTAGAAACTGTAGAGGCCCTCCGTTTGGAAGGAGCACCTTTATCCGCTGCCTTGCTAACTTCCTTTCGCTTTATTGATTTTGAATTGTCAGGTAAAACCGACAAGAAAAAGCAATAAATTCTCTCTTCAGAACTCATTCATGCATGATACTGACAATGACTACTTTGATGTAAGGAAAACACATGATACCTTGATGGAATATGTACGAAAAACAGGACGGCATGGCATGTTCACAACTGTTTGTGTAAACTAAGCAGAAACCATTCCAGCAAATAAGAAGCAATGCAAGCTAGACACCACATGAAAGATGCAACGAATATGACTCTGCCAACACTACTAGGAAAAGGCCTACTAATGGCGCACCTAATTTGGCCATTAATGGCGCATTAGTGGCGCGCCATTAGTGCCACGCCATTAGTATATTTTACTAATGGCGCACCACTGGTGCGCCATTAGTATCTGGTATACTAATGGCGCACCCCAGATGCGCCATTAGTATATACAACAGTGCGCCATTAGTACGCCTCCCAGGGGGCCATCTATACCCAGGTGCTTTGGCATACTAATGGCGCACAACAACATGATGCGCCATTAGTTACTTCGGCATACTAATGGCGCACTTTTTAGTGATGCGCCATTAGTATCCTTTGCTATTTTTGAATTTGGATCTGGATCGCGATTTTTTTGCCCATTTTTTGCTCGTTTTTTTGGCTCATTTTTTTGCACGATATTATTTCAAATTTTGTTCCTATTTTTGGATCTTGTACATTCTTTTGCCGTGTTCTTTTGCCGGAGAGGAGTTCGCCGAAGAGGAGGAGGAGGAGGTCGCCGGAGAGGTGCTCGCCTACATCGCCGGAGAGGAGGAGGAGGTCGCCGGAGAGGAGTTCACCGGAGCATCGGAGAGGAGGAAGGAGAAACCATGAGGGGAGCTCACCGAAGAGGAGGGAGGAGGAGCTCACCGGAGAGGAGGGAGGAGGAGCTCACCGGAGAGGAGGGAGGAGGAGCTCACCGGAGAGGAGGGAGGAGGAGCTCACCGGAGAGGAGGGAGAACGAGATCACCGGAGAGGAGGGAGAAGGAGATGAAGTGGAGGAGAGGTGGAGTGGAGGAGAAGAATGAAGAGGTAAGGAGGAGAGGACACGCCCAACCATATATACGGCATACCACCGTGGGCAGGTGCGCCATTACTATTTTTTTATTTTTTTTGAATTTTGAAGGCGGGAAGATACTAATGGCGCACCATGGGCAGGTGCGCCATTAGTAACTTTTTTTTTATTTTTTTGATTTATTTTGAATTTTGAAGGCGGGAAGATACTAATGGCGCACCATGGGCAGGTGCGCCATTAGTAACTTTTTTTTAATTTTTTTTATTTTGAATTTTGAAGGCGGGAAGATAGTAATGGCGCACCATGGGTAGGTGCGCCATTAGTAAGTTTGATTTTTTTTTGAATTTTTTTGCCTCTCCAGATCTTAAAAGCCCCGTATCTTTTTTTCTGTTAGGTTTTTGAGGATTTTGAAAATGTTTAACGTGGTTCCCCCGGTTAAATTTGGATGTAACTTTTCGAGTAGATGATTTTTCATATAAAAAACTTTTTCATCCGAGTTCGTATGCAAAAGTTATGCCCATTTTAAGAAATTCTAGAGAGATTTTGCAAATAAAGTCGAAATTCATATTTTT